>NW_026877976.1:0-23483 GCF_032173495.1 Musca vetustissima | reverse complement strand
AAATAGAGCAATTTTTGGTTTCCGGTTTCCGGCGTTAAGCAACAAGCTCTATAGAAAAGTTGTAGTTAATACAAAGAAAAGGCTAATTCTTCTGCTAAAGTCGTGCAATGGAATAACAAGTGGTAATTTTAAGTTTCAAATTAGCAATGAGGGTAATTTAGATGACCTTTGTGAGGTGCATATATAATGTAAAAAAAGCATTTTAAAATTTTGAACCATTTTTATTGCAATATAAACTATTGCCCACTGACTTAACTCATAGTTTTTACCTTTTGTATTTTATACCCTCCACCATAGTATGGAGGATATATTAAGTTTGTTTTTCTGTTTGTGACTCATCAATATAAGCATGTCCGCCTCTAAAAAATTGCGATAGATCGCTAAAATTTTTCATAGAGTTGTCTCTTGTCAGCATTGAATATATCGGTCCACGCTTAGGCATAGTCCCCATATAAGCGTATCCCCAAAATTTCTCCAGTGCCTATTAAAAAAAAATCATTCTTATGAGGTTCCAAATTTCTCCAATAGGTTAGGTTAGGTTGAAAAGAGGGGTGGATGATACCACCACATGTCCAACATGAGAAGGACATACACATAAGCCATATGAGGCCTGTTGTGCGCTCTAGATGTGCGGAGAACGTACAAATCAAAAATTAGTGAAGTGTTTATTAATAAAGTAAAACATTTGGGTTTGGTCCCGTGAAGAGTGTAATTTCCCAAGAATTGTCTCCGAATGCATGTAAATGCTGGGCAATGGCATAGGAAATGTTTCAGCGTTTCCCCACACGCTCTGCACTCGTTACTTCCTTCGCATCCAATCTTGAGTAGATGTGCCTTCAGGCCGAGGTGTCCCGTCAGAACACCCGTCAGTCGGCTTATTTCTTTTTTGTTTAGCGTTAGGATTTGCTTAGTTTTGTCTTCACTTGGGTCGCCCCATAAGATTTTGGTGATTTTTCCTGTCCCCTCATTATCCCAAAGGGTTTTGTGGGTCTTTTGTGCCCATTTCCTCATTTCTTGGCTGTTTCGCTAAAGGGTTTGGCGGTATACACCTCTATTGCGGTTGCCTCCTTGGTGACACGGTACCCATATAATTTGTACAGGTCCTTGTTGTGCGAAATCATTAATGGTTTTTATACATTTCAGTACAGTTTTGGATTTAACTGTTCTGAAAGATATTTCATTTATAGCTTGATTGCTGTCCGTAATAATATTTACTGTATTTTGTCTTTGGTTTGAAAGTAACCAGTTAAGACACTCTGTTATAGCTTCAACCTCCGCCTGTAAGATCGTGCTGAGATCTGTAAGACGAAGAGAAATTTCGGTACCCGGTTCTCCGATAAAAAGTCCCAGTCCAGTTTTTCCTCCTAGTCGAGAGCCATCCGTGTAGCAACAGTTACCAGGCGGCATCTGAACTAGTGTTCCGCTATTCCATTGTTCTCTATCTGGTATTATAGTTTTGCACCGTGTCACTACTCTCGTTTCCGGTCTGAATCAAAGAAAGAAATTTTTCCAATAAAGAAATATAAATTAACCTATATTTATATTTCTTTATTGGAAAAATTTCTTTCTGGTAGCCACATATAACGGTACCACCAATTTCGGATGCATTTTTCATTAGAATGCGCTTTTATTTGAAAATTCCGTTCTTATTGTGTACTGAAATTACTATAAATTGACGTCAGTGAAGTTTTGTTGAAATCGGTTCAGATTTAGATATAGCTCCTATATGTGCTTTCGTTCGTTTGAGTTTGGAGTGATGTGTATTATGTTTTGTGCCGTGTAACGAAGAGCCTACGTGTTTCCCATATATTCCCCACCCACCTTATTCTGCTGATTTAGCTCCCAGTGACTTTTACTTGCTCCCAAATCTAAAAAATCCTTGCTGGCAAGCGTTTTACCTCAAATGAAGATGCGATTACAGTTGTAAACCACTATTTTCAAGACCTTGAGGAAAACTATTTTAATCAAGGGAATTGCTAGAAAAACATTGGACTAATTGTACTGAAGTTTTAGGAGATTATATTTAAAAATACAAATGTTTTTGAAATACTAACTATAGCATAAGACTTGTGTCTACCTCCTTTTCTTTTGCTACCCGAAGAAGTAGATGAATTTCCATCCGAATAAGACGGACTTATCCATGGAAGGATGGATCATCATGGAAAAGATGTCGTTCAATAAATCAACAACGATGGTCCAGCAGAACTTATACCCTAACCCAGGTCCATATTTCTTTAAGAGGTCGAAAAATATATATGGTGATTATGTCAATGCAAAATGCTTTTAAAACCATAAAACCTATGTCAAAACATAGACCTATATAAAACCAGTAAGGAAAGTTCAAAAGTCGGACGGAGCCGATTATATGACACCCTTCATCCAAAGTGGACAAGAGATGCTAATATATACAATATCCTGTAGATAGAACAGACATATAATCTTTAGAATACCATTGAAATGGAATAGGGTGAAAGTAAATGTGTTATCTACATAGATATTTGAACCAATTAAAAATCCGTGCACATACCATTCTGAAATCTATGAAAAATTGTGTGTCAATCTGATTCTTTTGTTTATGATTTGTATGATATAGAGCAATATATTGAATGTGGAGCTATACGCAAATCTGGAATTAATTGAGCAACCGTGACATATACCGTTTGGTATGCTGCAGCACAGAGCGCTGTCCACAACTTTATCTCGTGTATAAAATCGGATAAAATATATATGGGAGATATATATATGAACCGATTTCATCAAAACTGAAAAATATTTTGGAAGTTTAGTGCACCATCTACTTAAAATCGAACGAAACTATATATAGAAGCTATATCTAAATCTGAACCGATTTTCACGAAACTTGGCATACATCACTCCTGATGCAATTTAGTACGCTAGGCAAAATTTCGCGCAAATCGAAATATATAAATTTGTGCACCATTTACATTAAATCGGACGAAAATATATATATGAGAGCTATATCTAAATCTAAACCGATTTTACGAAACTCAGTACGCTATAACAAATTCTGTGCAGATCGAAAGATAGATAGGAACTTTGTTGTACTAATTACATAAAATCGGACGAAGCTATATAAGGGAGTTATATCTAAATCTAATCCGATTTTCACGAAACTTAGCATATATCACTCTATACTTAATTCCACATGCTTTGCTAAACTTCGTGCAAATCGAAAGATATATAGGGACTTTGGTATACCATTTACCATAAATCGGACGAAAAAATATATGGGAGCTATATCTAAATCTGAACCGATTTTCACAAAACTTGTCATATATCAATCTAGGCTTAAATCTATACGATGTACCAAATCTAAAGATATATAGGTACTTTGGTGCACCATTTACCTTAAATCGGACGAAAATATATATGGGAGCTATATCTCAATTTGAACCGATTTTCACGAAACTTAACACACATCATTCTATACTTAATTTAGTACGCTATGTAAAATTTCGTGTAAATCGAAATATATATATGGGTACTTTGGTGTATCATTTACCTGAAATCGGACGAAAATATATACGGGAGCTATATCTAAATCTGAACCGATTTTTTTTCCAAATTTCAATAGTGTTCGTCCTTGGGCCAAACAAATGAGCTGTCCCAAATTTCATCCAAATCGGATTATAAATGCTACCTGTACTTTGTTTACAATGTAACACCAAGAGACGGACGGACGGGCAGGGTATAAACATGTATGCATAAATATTTTTTACAAGAAAACGAAACGCCAAATTACAAGCAAACCAATATCGTAACAAAATGTTCAATACTGATGATCAATTAATAAAGAAATGTGAGTGTAGCATTATATAGAGGCATTATAGAGGTGGACCGATTTCAAGAACCCTTATCACACATCATTTTTCCTCCATTGCATTCGCAAAATTTTGCTCATTCGGACAAATATTGGGAGTTTGGTGTATCATTCAGAAAAAATCGGACGAAACTATATATGGTAGCTATATCTTAATATGAACCGACAAATATCGGACAAATATTGGGAGTTTGGTGTATCATTCACAAAAATCGGACGAAACTATATATATGGGAACTATATCTAAATCTGAACAGATTTTAACAAAACTTCGTAGACATCACTCTGGATCTAATTCAGTATTCTGTGCAAAAGTTTGTCCCAATCGGACAAATATTGGGAGTTTGGTACATCATTCACATAAAATCGGACGAAACTTTATATGGGAGATTTATCTAAATCTGAAATTTCAATTGGGTTCGTCCTTGGGCCAAATAAGTGAACTGTGCCAAATTTTATCCAAATCGGATCATAAATGCGATGGACGAACATGCGTAAATCGACTCAGAAAGTGATTCTATGCATATTCTCAAAAGGAATTCCTTTTGCCTTTTACAAGCATATGCACAAAGACATAATACCCTGTACCACAGTGTGGTGAAGGGTATAAAAATGTCGGAACGGCCAATGAAACCGTCACACGCTGCCCAAATGTTGCTCTGCGGTATTTTGGCCCATTCCGACAAATATCGGACAAATATTGGGAGTTTGGAGTATCATTCATAAAAAAAAACGGACGAAACTATATGGAACTATACCTAAATCTAAACTGTTAAGTGCAATGGAGCTGAGTCCTGTTGAAATGTCCAAGGTCTTTGGCCCAAAATGTTTGCGTGCCTAAGGTTTTAATACACCCTCCAGAATATTTTCGCGATAATATTCGTCGTTTATTCTGATGCAACGGTCGATTATTACGAGCGGAGAGCGACCATCGGCTGTTATGGCGGCCCACACCATCATCATTGCCGGTGCATTTTTGGTGGCCAACCGAAGGTGCACATTTTCAGCTGACCTCTTTGACAAGTAAACACAATCATTTTGTTTGTTTATAAACTGCTGAACAACGAATGTTTTCTCGTCGGAGAAAACCAAATATGGCAGTTCACCACTTTCGACCAAGCGAATCAACTCTTTAGATTTTTTGATCTATTTTCTTTCTGTTGCGAGGTAAGTTCTTGCACTTTTTGGAATTTCAATGACTTTACCCCGAGCTCATTTTTGCCGAATGGCATATTGCGATATGTTCAGCTCACGAGCCATTTGTCGGGCTCTGCGACGCGGCTTTCGATCAAGTCGCTTCTTTACATTTCGAACCATATCTGCTGATGTTGCTGTTTTCTTCCGTCCTCTTCTTTGACGTCGGGCTACGCTACCAGTATCACAGTAACGAGCGATGGTACGAGACACAAACGATTTATCCACATATAAATGCTGGAGTGTTCTAACGATAGCCACTTGTGATTTTACAGCCAAACAGCTTTTTGACTTTTGTAAACAACATAATGAGCTGCCACTAGAATAATTTTAACTGCTGTCAGACGAGTGACTTAGAAATAACAGCAGTCTGAAATTTGTTGCAGTTTTTCATCTCACCCTATATAGTTGCCCTGGTCCGCCTTTGGTCCTTTTCTTCTTTTGATACATGCATTAGCCGTAAGACGTATCTTATAAACTTACATCTTATTATCCAAATTTATATATTTGTTATTGTATTCATACCTATTTCATAACAACTGTCCATAGCTTCCTTGGCCAAAAATATTTTCAAATGATAAATTTATAATCTTGCCATCCTTTTGAAATTCTGTCACATGAATTCACAAATAAATTCGAAATTAAGCAAATTGATTATCTTCCTTAGTAATAAAAGTATTTCCTGTATGTATGTTACCTCAAAAGGACAAGAAAGAAAAAACGATACCAAAGCATTTTATCAAACTTCCAAAAATGCAGAATTACACACAGATCGGAACAGAAAATTGAAAAGAGAACTACGAACTGCATCATTCTTTTTATTTTTTTGATATAAATGACAAGATAAATTCCAAGTCAACAAGAAAGTTTACAAGCCAACTAGCAAACCAACCACCAGCACCTAGCAAACATGCATGGGGTTCAACCAAAGAAATCACATTTCATTTCCGTTATTAAAATTTTATTACAGTCGGAAAAGTGACAGCAGTTCCGTTCTTCATCAAGTCTTTATGCGGCGGAGCACATACATCCACTGTTGTCAGCAAAGTTGTTGGGGGGAAGAAACTGCAAGAAAGGTAAGTCACTTGAAAATGAGCACAATGAGTAGAAAATAAATTTCAATCAAGATAACCACATTGGCCTGGCATGTCCTGGCCTAGCGGACAACAATAAAAAGAAAAGCCAAAGCAGAAGAAGAGCAATAAAATAATTCAAAGAAACGATGTTTTTGCTGTTTGGGAGGAAAACTTGAAGTAGCTGCAGTTGGATGGTTTGCATGTAATATGCGAATTTTGCATAAATTGTTCCCTCGCTCCCTACACCGTTCTTGTTGCTGCCAAAAATTTATGGGATTACAACAAATATATGTTGGATAATAGTAGGAGTTCAAAATTTCTATTTCCTTTTCGTTCCTTTTTTCCGCTCTTACTTTAGCTTGGCAAAAACAGCAACTGACAGACAAATTTTCTGTTTGAAATCAGTTTTAAATAATATATGCTGCTGGTTGGTTGGTTGGCTGGCTGTCTGTTTGGATGGTTAGTTCGTTGGTTCGTTGCTTTCATTGGCATTATATGCTGCTTGCTGCTGGTCGCTGCCTTTTTTTGGCTGTTTGGCTAACGCCACGCTATTATTAGAGTTTATATTCTGTTTGTACCTACAAGTCAAACGGAAACGGAAACAACCGCCATAAAATGTAATACCAGCATGGCATCATGTTTCCTGCTTGTTGCACATGATGTAAAGCTACTCAACAAAGTTAAGTGGGCATACACGCACACAAACACTCACTCACACATACAACCACTAAAACATACATTTAAATGTACATCTACATGGCCACCACATTCACATACATTTAAATACTTTGTCACCATGTAACGAATGTCAGAATATACATCATATCAACTCCTCCTCCCTAAAAACGCCCTCCTCCTTTTTTCTGGGTACAGGCACTGTTGCATGATTACAAAATTGTTCATATGACGGCGAGCGTGCGTGTGTGTGCTCGATTAAATGCGTTTATATATGTGAATTTATGGCTTTACTCATTTGGACCATTATCAACGCTTTATATTTGTTTCTAGGTTGGACAAAAAACTCCCCAATTTATGGAAATTTTATGAAAGGAAAAATGGGTTTGTAATTTGTATAAATCGCATACCATTTAATTTCCAAATGGAACTTCGCTTTCCCACTGTTTTTAACTCATACCGTTTTTGATAAAAAATAATTTCCATACAAAATTCTTCATACCACACATAAAATAGTGGACAATATCATGAAACAGAAGAGGTTAAGGAAAACCTGAAGAATTTGGAATACATGTCGATGTTATTTTCAAAACATAACTTAGAGGTTTGCAAAGGATCGATGACAACATTCCGTGTAATAATTTTGACTTGGTAAACCAGAAAAGTCGGACCGACTGTATGGTGTTCTTTAACAATTTGATTATATACAAAATATTCTCCTAAGAATGTTATACTCTCCAGCTTTCAACACTTTGAAAGCTTTAGCCGCATCTTCCCACTGATGTTGCTGTAATCGATATTAATAAAAGGATAAGGGTCACTCTTAGTCCGAAGGCATCAGATAAAACTGGGTTTTTAAGAATTTGTACTAGAAAGGGACGGAAAGTTAAAAAAATATGGTAAGAATTATACCCTTCACCATACTGTGGTGATTTTGTGCATATGTTTGTAACAGGCAAAAGGAATCGAGATAGATCCATAGTTCCTTTTGAGAATATGCATAGAATAAGTTTCTAAGTCGATTTATGCATGCCCGTCTGTCCGTCCGTCAATGTATTTTTGTGAACGAAGTACAGGTAACATTTATGATGCGATTTTGATGAAATATGACACATATCACTTATTTGGCCCAAGGACGAACCCTATTGAAATTGAAATCGAAAATCGGTTCAGATTGAGATATAGCTCCCATATAAACTTTCGTCCGATTTTATGTAAATCGAGCACCATATTGCCAATATTGGCAAGATTAAGACAGAATTTTGCACATAGTAATTAGGTCCAGATTGATATATGCAAAGTTCTGTTGAAATTGGTTCGGATTTAGATGTAGCTCCCATATATTATAGTTTCGTCCGATTTTATGTAATTGGTGCACCAATCTCCCAATATTGGTCCAATTGAGACAAAATTTTGCACAGAGTACTGAATTAGTTCCATATTGATTCAACCAAAATTTTGTTGAAATCGGTTCAGATTTAGATAAAGCTTTGTATTCCAACTAAAGGGATCTTGTACATGTGAGCATCTCTTGTATGTACCCAAAGTGGCGAAGGGTATCATATAGTCAGCCCGACCGACTTTTGATCTTTTCTTACTGGTTTTTATTTCGCGAACCTCTAGAGCTAATACTCTCAAATTTGGAATGAGGTTCACGGATGGATTTTAGGATAGATGTACAAAACGTTTTTATACCCTCCACCATAGTATGGAGGGAATATTAATTTTGTTTTTCCGTTTGTAACTCATCGAAATAATTATTTCCGACCCTATAAAGTATATATATTCTTGATTAGCGTAAAATTCTATGACGATAAAGCCATGTCCGTCTGAGGTTCTTAAGCGCGTTTTTTGAACTTAATTCGCTGAAATTTGGTACATTGAGTTCTTATTGGGTAGCAAATCTCTCCACTAAAAATTATAAATATGGGTCCATATTTTCGGATAGCCCCCATATAAGGGTACGCCCAATTTGTCGGTATTTTGGGGGTTTTGATTGCATTTTTCAACCGAATTCGCTGAAACTCGGTACTTTGAGTTCTTATTGGGTAGCAAATCTATATACTAAAAACCAGTAAGGAAAGTAGTAAAGTCGGACGGGGCCGACTATATGATACCCTTCACCACTATGGGTATGTTAAAAATTAAAATATAAGCATGTCATTCGTTCGTTACAATGGGACAAATATATGTAAATCGACTTCAAACAAATATCAATAGGACATCCGTTGGGCTATGTCTATGCAACTACGTTATTCTATGCTCAATTTTGTACGTTGTGCAAAATTTCATGTCAATCTGACAAACATGAGGAGTTTGATGCACCATTTACTTAGAATCGGAGAACATATATATGGAATCTATATCCAAATATGAACTGATTTCAACGAAACTTGTCACAGGTTAGTTTTAGTATAACCTACGTTTTGTTCCTATCAATCGTATATTGGTTCCCTGGCAATATAAAACTTTGGTACATTATTTGCATTAAATCGGACGAATATATATATATATATATATAGATCTATATATAGATTTGAACCGATTTTAAAGAAACTCAGCACATATCATTCCCGGCTCAATTCAGTACGCTATGCCAAATTTCGTGCAAATCGAAGGATGTATAGGGACATTGGTGCACCATTTACATTAAATCGGTCGAACATATATATGGGAGCTATATCAAAATTTGAACTGATTTTCACGAAACTTAGTACACATCATTCTGGCCCCAATTCAGTACCCTATGCCAAATATTGTGCAAATCGAATAATTTATAGGGACTTTGGTGAACCATTTACGTTAAATCGGACGAAACTATATATGGGAGCTATATTTAAATCTAAACCGATTTTCTTGCAACTTTGCACACATAATTCTGGACCTAATTTAGTACTCTATGCCAATTTCTGTGCAAATCTAATGATATATAGGGACTTTGGTGCCCCATTTACCTTAAATCGGACGCAAATATATATGGGTGATATATATAAATCTGAACCGATTTTCTCGAAACTTGGCACACTTCATTCTGCACCTAATTCAGTACTCTGTGCCAAATTTCGTGCAAATCGAATAATTTATAGGTGCTTTGGTGCACAATTTACGTTAAATCGGACGAAAATATATATGGTAGCTATATCTAAATCTGAACCGATTTTCTTGAAACTTTGCACACATCATTCTGGACCTAATCTAGTACTCTATGCCAAATTTTGTGCAAATCGAATGATATATAGTGACTTTTGTGCCCCATTTACCAAAAATCCCATATATATTTTCGTCCGACTTTATGTAACTGGTGCACCCAAGTCCCTATATTCCTTTCGATTTGGATGAATTTTGGTATAGGGTACTGAATTAAGTCTAAAATGTTGTTGCCAAGCTTCGTGAAAAGTTCCATAGCTAGGCCGATTGACACAACGTACTGATGTAATATAAATTAGTCTCTGGCAAGTTTCCCCGAAATCGGTTCAGATGTAGATATATAACAACCAGTAAGGAAAGTTGTAAAGTCGGACGGGGCCGACTATATGATACCCTTCACCACTTTAGGTATATTCAACAGATGAATCCTAACAGACGTCGCATTTTTAAAGAACCAGTAAAATGAAATTGGATCCATAAACATGTCATTCTGCAAACGATACTAAATTTTTCATTTGGTCAGATATAGAAGCTATATCAAAATCTGAACCGATTTTTACGAAACTAAACACACATCATTCTAGACCTAATTCATTACACTGTGCCAAATTTCGTGGAAATCGAAAGATATATAGGGACTTTGGTACACAATTTACCTTAAATCGGACGAAGATATATATGGGAGCTATATCTAAATCTGAACCGATTTTCCCGAAACTTAGCACACATCATTCTAGAGTTAATGGAATACGATACGCTAAATTTCGTGCAAATAGAAAAATATATAGGGACTTTGGTGGACCATTTACATTGAATCGGGCGAACCTATATATGGGAGCTATATCTAAATCTGAACCGATTTTCATGAAACTCAGCTCACATAATTTTAGGCCTAATTCATTACGCTGTGCCAAATTTCGTGCAAATCGAAAGATATATAGGGACTTTGGTGCACCATTTATATAAAATCGGACGAAACTATATATGGGAGCTATATCTAAATCTGAACCGATTTTCATGAAACTCAGCACATCATTCTGGGAGCCAAATTTCGTGCAAATCGAAATATATATAGGGTCCTTGGTGGATCATTACATTGAATCGGGTGAACCTATATATGGGAGCTATATCTAAATCTGAACCGATTTTCATGAAACTCAGCTCACATAATTTTAGGCCTAATTCATTACGCTGTGCCAAATTTCGTGCAAATCGAAAGTTATATAGGGACTTTGGTGCACCATTTATATAAAATCGGACGAAACTATATATGGGAGCTATATCTAAATCTGAACCGATTTTCATGAAACTCAGCACACATCATTCTAGGCCTAATTCATTACGCTGTGCCAAATTTCGTGCAAATCGAATGATATATAGGGACTTTGGTGCACCATTTATATAAAATCGGACGAAACTATATATGGGAGCTATATCTAAATCTGAACCGATTTTCATGAAACTCAGCACACATCATTCTGGGCCTAATTCATTACGATTTGCCAAGTTTCGGAAGATTCGGAAGATATATAGGGACTTTTTACATTAAATCGGACGAATATATATATGGGAGCTATATCTAAATCTGAACCGATTTTTCTAAATTTCAATAGGGTTCGTCCTTGGGCCAAATAAATGACTTATGACAAATTTCATTCAAATCGGACTATAAATGCGACCTGTACTTTGTTCACAAAAATACATGGACGGACAGACAGACGGACGGACGGGCAGACGGACATGCGTAAATCGACTCAGAAAGTGATTCTATGCATATTCTCAAAAGGAACCATGTGTCTATCTCGTTTCCTTTTACCTGTTACAAACATATGCACAAAGACATAATACCCTGTACCACAGTGTGGTGAAGGGTATAAAAACGTGTCGTCTGTTAGGATACGTATGTAGAATATACCCAAAGTGGTGAAGGGTGTCATATAGTCGGCCCAGTCCGACTTTACTAATTTTTTATATTACTTATCTAATTTGTTCCGCGTTTTGGGTTTGGTTCTAGGAGTCTGTCGTAATCATTTAACCTGCGAAGGATATCGAGATAAAGCTAGAACGTGAGGTTCGATTATGATCTATAGATGCCCCTGTGTTGGAGGGATCAGAAGAAGTGGACCGATAGTCCACATCTTCGAACCTGAACTAAGTTTGGAAGAAATAATAAGATAGGCACAGGTTGGATGAAATCAAAATTTCTGGAACATGGTTCACATTATGGTTTACATATAGGTCCACTTTTTGTTATTTTCCCTACATTTTCATTTCAAGTACCTGTCAGTATATCTATGGTGGAGGGTAACCAAAGTTCGGCCTGGCCGAACTTAACTCTTTTTCACTTGTTATTTTTGGAAATTCGAACTATAAGTATCCAAAATGTACCAAAATGTACTATATTTGATACAATTTCGTAGCATGTGAACGGATAGAGCTACAAACTTAAAATTTGGTATGCGAATTAAGGTTGAGAAGTAGGTCGATATAAAAAAGTGTACACAGGCACTAAATTTGGTACAATTTTGTATTTAGAGAAACGGATGGAGCTGGAATCCTGAAATTTGAAGTAATGGATTAAGATATGTAGGTAGTTATGAAATTTTGTACCTAGGTTTACGAAAAGTACTAGATGGAACTATATTTAGTACAAGTTGGATTTTTGTGAACCGATAGAGTTGGGATCATGACATTTGGAGTTATGATACAACTTTAATTTTGGATTTTGGAAATTTGAACTAAATGGTACCAAATGTGAATTTGGGTGAACAAATTTAGCTGGAATCTTGAAATTTGGGATGTAGGATTTGGCTTTGTGGAAAGTTTTGGAAATTCGTTCTAACGTGTACTAAATTTGGTACAATTTAAATTTTGGGTGAACCAATAGAACTGAAATCCTGAAATTTGGATTTAAATTGGCAAATTTGTGGAAATTAGTACTAATGTGCGCAAAATGTAACCAAATTTCGATTTGGATAAACCGATAGAGCTGGAACAGTGAAATTTGGAAATAGAGTTACTGTTGGAGTGTTGCATTGGGGTATGGATTTTTTTTTTGGAACTCATATTTAATGGTACTAAATTAAAAAAAAAAAATAGAATTTTGGGGGAACAGATAGAGCTGGGATCCTGAAATTTAATGTGTACTAAATGGTACCAAATTTTGATGTGAGTGAACCGATAGAGCTGGAATATTCATATTTGGAATTAGGATCACAATAGGGTTGTTGGATTGGGGTATGTGGGAAGTTTTGGAAATGTATACTAATGTGTACTAATTGGCACTAAATTTGGTATAGTTTGAATTTAGAGTGAACCGATAAAGCTGGAATCCTGACATTGAGTAATAAGATTTCCATTGGATTACATGGTGCAGATAGTAATGTATTAATATTGACTTATGTTTCAGGGTATGCCCCATATGAACGTACTCCCCATAGTTAGGTATTTTGGAGATTTGGTTTTCAAACTAACCGGGTATTTTCAAATTTAATTAAGGTATGTCCTAGCTTTATACCATAATACATAAACCAACGATTTCATGATAATAAATTGTTACTTTTTTCTTACAGAATCAACCTTATATGTGATCTCTGTACTGACCTATTTTCAGTATTTTGAAAACGTTGGCCGAATTTTCCCACCGATGAGGCTGTAATTTGGTACAAACGATTCATGAAGACTTATATATATATATATCCTATCGAATTTCAAATAAAATCTCTCAAACCGAACATAAAGACATTCATAGGATTCATTGGACCAATTCAGGTTAGGTTCAACCTGGTCAGTCATTTTCTAAGAAATAGTTGGATAAACAAGAGCCTACAAGTCTAAACTATCGGATTGTGTCCCCAATCCAGTTTATCCTAACCGATTTGAACCAGTCTCTTATAAATTGCTTCTAACGGCATGTAATCCAAACCAACTATGCAGAAGACTGAAACTTCGCTAAATATTGCCTTTAGCGTGGTGCCTTCAAGTGAATCTGAACAAGACATATTGAATTGAAAATCTTGCTACCAAAAATTAAAAATGTTTGCCCAAGATGTTTGCCCAAGATCACTCATTAATCGGTATTTTTGGAGATTTTTAACACTATTTTCAAACGAATTGTTTCTAAGTTAATATTTTGAGCTCTCATCAAGTGAAAAGTCCACCTATCAAAAATTATAAATGTTGCTTAATCTTGGGATATAGACGCCATATAAAGATATATCTTCTTTATAAGCAATTCGATGGCGTTAAGCGCCTTTTCAAGCGGAGGCGAGTATATCTGACCATTATGGAGCATTTGTTGATAGACATCATATTTACAGCCGAGGCGACTATATCTGACCATTATGGAGCATCATTTTTACAGAATATTTTCACATTTTGTTATTTCCGGTATGTTAAACGTCATAGCCCAATTCTCCAAGCTAAGCACATGTAGTTGGTAATTTCGTTTCCTCCCGGAAACTATTTATCAGGACATGATCCGTCTGGACTAGTTTTTGAATCAAGAAAAAATACACGCCCGCTATTTAATCCAATTCTTAATTCAGTTTCGTAACAGGAATATATAATCTGTCAGTATTTTTTAAAAGCCATAAAAATGTAATTTTTTTATCTCCATATATGTTTTCGGTGTCACTACACAAAAAATTCACTACATTAATCATTCCTTAATAGTCACAAATAACTTCAATGCTTTAATAATTACACAATGTGTCTCCTCAATTTCCTAGAAATTCCTCAGACATATTCAACATCAATTGAGAAATTTTAATCTAACAAATGTAACACCATCCCACAAAAAAAGCCACACACATATATTCTTATAAAAAACGGACTATTTTTCTGAAATATCTAGGAATCAATGCGCCACCAACACAAAAGCTTGACAGACAATAGATTTCTGTTTAACAAAAAGCCAATCATTTTATGACCACAATAAGACCAGCCAGCAGTTCCATTGCACTTTCACAGTCGTACAATCGTCATCGTACAGCATCATCAACTGCTCATCGATGTCGCCATTATCATTGTTGTTGGCCGTTGGGGGAAAAATATAATTTGAGTGGCCTGATAGTATGAAATGACAAAAGACATATAGAATGACAATAGGACGGGGAAGATGCAGAATCAGCAATAGTTGCAGCAACGCATCATTTGCAGTCGGAACAATAAATGACAATAAATGTAGAAAATTCTGCACTTTGATAGTTGTCACTAATGTCAAAGCGATGGAAGTTATCGAAATTGCAAAATGAAATAGATCAAAGGAAGCATTGAAAGAATTGCAAATGAACAATATCAGTCGGTATAAGATTTTTCCACACTACATTTAGATGATTTAAGAACAGGGATATTGTAAGCCTTTCAATGCCCTTATCAAATAACATAACCGTTGTTTCGTAATTCGACAGACTTTGCTCGAGTAGAATTCAGATATTTTCAGTTTGTTGATCTGCCTATCTTTAAAACCCCCAATCTAAATTACCTTTTTATGTTTTGATCACATATACACAAGTTCACTTTCTGAGTCGATTTATTCATACAATGCTCTTGTTCGATTGAAATGATATTTTATACATACAACCAAAATCATTAGAAAGGACATTCCCTGAGAAAGTTGACTCATTCAATTTTTTCTAACATTGGCCATGATAGTCCAATAGAGTCTTATTCCAATACAGCCATGTTTATGTTTACCCATTACCCCCATATATTTTTTTCAGTATTCTAAAGGATTTCACTTGCGATTAAGGGGTCCCTAACTATTCTCGATTTCTAGTTTTGACGACTTTCAACGCGCATTATATTGAAAACACGTAACTTTACATATAAGTACATAGAGATTTAAAGGAAAAACAATTAATTGGCACAATTTTGTTGTTATATTGCAGCTGTTGCTGCAATTAATGCAAAATCCTTCTTTACGAAGGCGGTCATGATTTCCAATCACTGGAACATCCGTGTCAAAAAAATCCAACTGCATTCGAAAATGTACATGTGTGGCTCTGATATGAACTAGGATTATTAATTTCGCAAAAAAATAACAAAATTGCTGAAATCCCTACTTTCGACAACAAATAAAGTTAAACAAGTAAAAACCAGTAAGGAAAGTAGTAAAGTCGGACGGGGCCGACTATATGATACCCTTCACCACTTTGGATATATACAACAGATGAATCCTAATATACATCGCATTTTTAAAGGACCAGCTATATGAATGGTCAGATATAGAAGCTATACCTAAATCTGAACCGATTTCAACGATTGCAGGAAATTTAAAACACATCATTCTAGACCTAATTCATTACGCTGTACAAAATTTCGTGCAAACCGAAAGATATTTAAGGACATTGGTGCACTATGTACCTTAAATCGGGCGAACATATATATGGGAGCTATATATAAATCTGAACCGATTTTCACGAAATTTAAAACACATCATTCTAGACCTAATTCATTACGCTGTGCCAAATTTTGTGCAAATCGAAAGATATATAGGGTTTTTGGTGCACCATATACTTAAATCGGACGAAAATATATATGGGAGCTATATATAAATCTGAACCGATTTTCACCAAACTCAGCACACATCATTCTGCACTTAATACAGAACGCTATGGCAAATTTCGTGCAAATCGAATGATATATAGGGACTTTGGAGCATCATTTACATTTAATAGGACGAAAATATATATGGGAACTATATCTAAATCTGAACCGATTTTCATGAAACTTAGCACACATCATTCTAAGCCTAATTCATTACGCTCTGCCAAATTTCGTGCAAATCGAATAATATATGGGGACTTTGGGGGACCATTTAAATTAAATCGGACGAAAATATATATGGGAGCTATATCTAAATCTGAACCGATTTTCAGGAAAGTTAACACACATCATTCTATACTTCATTAATTACGCTGTGCCAAATTTCGTTCAAATCGAAAGATATATAGGGACTTTGGTGCTCCATTTACATAAAATCGGACGAAACTATATATGGGGGCTATATCTAAATCTGGACCGATTTTCACCAAACTCAGCAGACATCATTCTGCACTTAATACAGAACGCTCTGCCAAATTTCGTGCAAATCGAATGATATATAGGGACTTTGGTGGACCATTTACCTTAAATCGGACGAAAATATATATGGGAGCTATATCTAAATTTGAACCGATTTTCAGGAAACTTAACACACATCATTCTATACTCCATTCATTACGCTGTGCCATATTTCGTGCAAATCGAAAGATATATAGGGACTTTGGTGCACCATTTACCTAAAATCGGGCGAAACTGTATATGGAAGCTATATCTAAATATGAACCGATTTTCATGAAACTTAGCACACGTCATTCTAGATCTAATTCAGTAGGTAATACCAAATTTCGTGCAAATTGAAAGATATATTGTAGCATATAACCAAGTAAAGATGTGCCTGGTGTAGTTGAAGAATTCGTTGGAGGGACTGCACGTATAGGTCCAGCCTTATTGCTCGTCGGAGGGGGAGTTCGATGACCTTCCACGATCCTCTTGGCACTTAGCTACTGTACAACATAAAAAAAATTACGTGCATATTTTTACTAAACCATAGGCATGAAAAGAAAATAAGGAATTAATAATAGTGGTTTTAACAAGATTCGCAGGGAGTAGAAGAAAGCAGAAATAGAAGGAACAATAATCAGAGAAAATTATTGATAGAATAGAGAAGTCCCAAAAGATGTGCAGCAACGAGATTTTATGTCGCTAGAACACCCACCCAACCTGGTTACAACGCTTTAAACTCAATTATAAAGAATATTTTATGTTGCAACCCCATATTCAATCATAACAAACCGCCTACATAGAGGAACAATTAAACAAATCTCATTTTACTCTACTCCGAATACATTTCAAATTTATTTACTAAAAATTCAAAGTTGACTATCATTATTCCTTAAAGTTATGTTATTCATATTAACCATTATGAACATATAAAGAACAAATTAATTTCAAATAACCTTAATTCTATATTAGATTATCGAAAACATTCGTGAGAAAATAAATGAAATAAATTTTATAACATAATTTAAAACCTAATTAGAAATAAATTCCGAGTATTATTTTATAATAGAAGCAAATAAAACTTATTGGAATTTTCGAATAAGAGCAAATAAATCTTTGATGGTTCAAAGACCATACGACACAATCACTATGGCAATATCAATGAGTACAAATATTCAGATGTAAGCATAAAATTCCACACCGACAAAATCCGAAAACAATATATCTGAACGGTAGAAATTTCAGTTTACATAATTGAGGATAATAATTTCAAAATATGTAAAATCATCGCACAAAAATATAGCACTGCAATATCAATTATTAACCATTGCAATATATTGTTTTTAATGTATAACAAATTTAATAAAGTTGATAATGTTTGAATGGCAGCAAAAATGTTTGTTGGGTAGCATTTTCTACTACCGTTCAATAAAAAAAATGTAAATAAAATTAACAAAATAACATTTTATCAACTTACATTATACGCTGCTGTAATCCCTCGTCGAAAGTACTTTCGGTGAGTATGCAGGTCCGCTTAAGAGTTAATAGTATGTAATGTATAAAAGCTGCAGGCAGATGATCTTGAGTGATGTTATCTGTTAGAATTTGTTTCGAGTGTTTAATATGTTTGGCCAATAGACAGAGATTTTGCAGAGGCAACAGCGAAATTCCTCTCGCTGGCACTGTTAAAATTTATCATAAGTCTATTAACATTAACATTTAACAGAAGCTCCATCAAATACTTAACAGTAGGTTTCAGCGATATTGTAATGATCATTAAGTATGCCAAATATATGTGATGCTGTTTGTATATTTGATGATGCTACCACCATACACTATTCAGCTCTTTTTGACCTTTAGATAAAATTTTTCCAGGTTACCACTGAAAAAATGCACCACTAAATTCGGCGGTCACTTTTTTTTCTCTTCACAAATTCGCTTATATGCTTTTTATTCCAATTATTTCTTCTTCTTGTTTTTACTTCGTGTTTCAACAAATGTGGTTAGTCTGATGTTATAGGCTGACGGCGTGTATATATTTGAGACGGTTGAAATGGAGTTAGGGCTGCTTGATCACAGTCATTGAGTAGAATTATATTCGGACATAGAAAGCTTTTTGTTAATTCACTCTCTATTTCGAAAATGTTTCTTCTGCAAAACGATAAAAAGCTGAGCCTAGCAAATAAAAAGAAACATTGAATGAGACATTGCATTTGATCATATTACAGATCAATAATTACCAATTCAGAGAGCAGAACTCGTCGAATTAAAAATGTGATAAATAACCTTATAGGTTATCTGGTGGATGTTGCAAAATTATCCAAGGCAACTAAATTAAAGAAAGGAAAACAAAACTGCCTACACACATTTCAAAAAAAACCATAAAATAAATACTTACAAGTTTTATATAAAGAAACAAAAATGGAAAATTTCAAAATTTGTTAACACAAAAATTGTTATTTAAATTTGAAAATTGTTATTTCGGAGATACTTGTCGATGTTTACTTATGGACTGGTAGCAGACAAAATGGACGAGAATTTCCTAGGGATATCTTACGAAGCCTTGGTATTGCTCGCATTTAGTACATCCTTCCAAGAAAGGAAAATAACAAAAAGAGTGATAAGAGTCCGAAAAAAAGGAAATTTATCTTGATATCCTTGAAATCCAAAAGCAGATGTCGCTTACATCAAACCGTTACAAAATCGAATTTGAAATTTTTATACAATATTGAGGAAAAGCAGGAAATAAAGATCCACTAGCAAGCGCTATTACAACATCCCCCAGCCAAAATCAGGCTTTGAGGGTGAAAAGTTTCAACTCAAAGGCTGAAAACGCCTGCAAGTGTCATTGTCTGATGTCCTTTGCATGATAAACACCGATATAATTGCCCTGTAGGTCTTCTAACTCATAATTAGCATTCCCTATCTTCTTTCGAATCCGAGACTTTAGGAAATTGGGAGCTAGTTTAGAATTGTAGCCTTTACTAAAGTTGCTCTGGCTAAAATTTCGTTCGAAAACTTCCTGACCTACATTGTATGTCACCTCCTTGGATCGCAAATTATACGTCTTCTGATTTCTCTCGAATTGCCTCTGCATAAGATTTTTCGCCCTATTGCCCATTATAGCGAGAGAATCACTTTTAGAGAATCTCACGGATCTATCCTCTAAGAAATTTAATTGGCGTAATAATGGGTACGTCGAACCATTTGTTACCATATGCTGACCAAACACAAGGTAATATGGTGACGTCCCTATTGCAGAATGCAATGAAGATCTTAGACTACAAGAAATGTGGCTTAACATTTGGTCCCAGTTTCTTTGATCGGGAGATATATAAGATTTAATAGCAGCTAGTACAGACCGATTCACCCGCTCAGAAGCATTGGCCTGGGGTGAATGCACAGCTGTAAATAAATGTTTAACCCCATATCGCTTAAGAAACGCTGCAAAAAGATTAGACCTAAATTGAGATCCATTGTCTGAAACAATCGTTTCAGGTACCCCGTATGTATGGAAGAGTTCGTTCTCAAGATATTCTATAACGATGTCAGATGAAAATTTCTTTACTGGCTTCAGGAAAGGAAATTTTGAATAGTGGTCTAACACCACAAATATTCCTATATGACCAGCTTTTGATCTGGGGTATGGTCCCAAAAAATCTATGTAAACCTTCTGAAAAAATCTGTGGGTCTCTGTTGACGTTCCCATTGGAGGTCGGAGTGGTTGGTTTGGGTGTTTTGTAGCTTTACAGCTGTTTACAAAGTTCCTAACATCCACCACCATGTTAGGCCAAAAATAAAATTTCCTCAACGAGTACAACACCTTATTGATTCCTCCATGGGCTGACAAGGGGTCGTTATGGGCTCGCTTCAATACTTCGGGGACAAGTTCGTGGGGAATCCACAGTTTCCATGCCATGTCATCTTGGACTTGTTCTCCTGTCGCATGTTCTGTTCGCCTGTATAAGAACCCATCAACGATCCTCAAATCTGGCATCGTATCAAGCGTTTTCTTCACTTTTTCTAATAATTGTTTATAATTTTCGGACTTAAAATGCTCTGAATCCAGATCAACATATAAACCGCTTCCAGATTGAGAATCACTAATTTCGAAAACAGACATATTACCAATATCTAAGGCTGATAAATCCTCTGTGTTGACCCTGGAGAGGGCATCAGGAACCACGTTTTGACTCCCACGCCTATGTTGGATCGAAAACTTATATCCTTGAAGCTTCAAGGCCCATCGAGCTAACCGCGAACTAAGGTCTGTTTGGGACATGAGCCACTTCAACGACGCATGGTCGGTGATGACCGTGAACTCATGCCCTTCCACATACGCTCTAAATTTCTTAATGCTCAGCATTGCTGCCAAACATTCTTGTTCGGTCACTGAATAGTTACGTTGGGCTTGGTTGAGTTTCTTTGACATGAAGGCAATAGGAAACTCTTCACCCTCCGCATCTATTTGGACCAATACACCTCCTATACCAGTTCTACTAGCATCACAGTGTATGTAAAACGGCTGTGAGAAATCTGGGCTATGTAGAACTGGAGCGGTGCTCAGATGGTTCTTTAAAGCCTCAAAAGATTTTTGAGCTTCATCACTCCAAATAAATTTACGTTTAGTTTTCGTAAGATCCGTCAGCGGTGTGGCAATCGAAGCGTAGTTCTTGATAAACTTCCTGTACCACCCGGTCATTCCAAGAAATCTCCTAACCTGTTTGACTGACCGAGGTACAGGGAAATCAGTGATAGCCGAAATTTTGTCTGGATCTGTCCTGATGACACCTCCACCAACCAAATGACCCAGATATTTCACTTCAGATACACAAAAGCTACTTTTTTCCACATTAATGGTTAGGCCAGATTCCTTGATTTTGGCAGCAACAGTCCTCAAAAATTCCAAATGTCTTTCGAAAGAATCCGAAACGATCAGCAAATCGTCGAGATACACAAATACTTCCGTCCTGAGAGCCGGCGGAATGACCTTGTCCATTAGCCTAGACATTGTCTGAGGCGCATTACACAAGCCAAAAGGCATCACCGTGTAATGGTACAGCGGTCTCCCAGGAACGGTAAATGCTGTTTTCTCTCTTGATTGCTGATCTAAAGGAATCTGCCAAAAGGCATCCTTCAGATCCAAGGCCGTTATGAATTCTGCCTTCGGAAGACGACTCAAAATACCGTCAATGTGGGGTAAAGGGTATGCATCTCCCACAGTTACAGCGTTTAATTTTCTGCTATCTAGGCAGAGTCTATTTTTCCCTGGTTTTCTATGTAAGACAACCGGTGATGACCAGGCGCTATTCGACTCCTCAATTACCCCAAGCTCAAGCATCCTATCAAGTTCTGCGTAAATCATCTTCTCAACTGCTGGAGATACGGAAAAATGTCTTTGTTTGATCGGCTTCGCCGATCCGGTATCAATAACATGCTGCAAAACATGTGTCTTTCCTAAACCTTGCTTAGCAAATGATGGAAATAAACTTACAACCTTTTCTAATTGTTGTTTTCGTGTTTCGGAAAGCTGAACTTGAGGGGCTACCTCGGAAATAAAGGATATAGTATCAGAAACGTATTGATTGTGAGCTAATCCAGAAGGAAGAAGATCGAACATGTTCCAGAAATCGACTCCTAAAAATAGATCCCTGTCCAAGCTAGGTATTATACAAATGGATATATCTTTCTCACATCCCTTAAAAATTATTTGAGTTTCTATAACCCCAACAACACCTTGGCCATTGCCATCAGCTGTTTTCACTACCGATCTTATCTTTTTAAATGGTTTTCCAGAATCCAAGTAATTCATAGCAGCTTTTCCACCAATGCAACTCAAGGATGCACCGGTATCCATCAGTCCTAGCATTCGTTCACCAAAGAGGATGACATCAGCATATGGTCGTACGTCTGATGGTTTATCCAAGATCGAGCAAATCATTTTATTTCTACGATCCTTTACTTTTTTCCAGAAATCTCGGATTCTTCTAACCGACCTTGAGGAAAGAGTTAGTCCATCTCTGGATTCCGTTTTGGTGCACTTGTCTGTGCACCCAAACGGCAGTTTTTTGCACTACACTTTTTGCATGTGGGCTTATAAGTATCAGGTGCACCGCATCCATAACAAAATATGGATCTAGCAGCTACGCAATCCTGATAGCGGTGTCCTGACTGTCGACAATTCCAGCAATTAAGGGATATTTCAGAAATCTGTTCATTTTCCATACCTGACGACTCCACGTCGTCATCACCCAATATCTCATCTAAACCAAATACCTTCTTTCCCACTATATTTAACCTATTAATTCCAGGTCCATGTTTTCGGCGAATATCTTGTAAGAAAAACTCACGCTTTCTACATATATGCCGAAGTTCCTGAATTGACGAAATCCGCAAATTCAGGATTTCGTGTTGTATTTCAGGTAATAAGTTTCGCCTTAATATCTCCACCAACATTTCGTTAGATAAGAGCAATACGTACCGGAACCAAAGAGTGTTAAACA
>NW_026877975.1:0-2350 GCF_032173495.1 Musca vetustissima | reverse complement strand
AAATGCGTTTTTTTAGGCGTTAGAAGCGTTTAAAGGCCTTAAAATGCCCTTTTAAAAAACAGAAAATTAAAATGCGTTTTTTAGGCGTTAGAAGCGTTTAAAGGCCTTAAAATGCCTTTTTAAAAAACAAAAAATTAAAATGCGTTTTTTAGGCGTTAGAAGCGTTTAAAGGCCTTAAAATGCCTTTTTAAAAAACAGAAAATTAAAATGCGTTTTTTAGGCGTTTTTTAGGCCTTTTTAAAAAACAAAAAATTAAAATGCGTTTTTTAGGCGTTAGAAGCGTTTAAAGGCCTTAAAATGCCCTTTTAAAAAACAGAAAATTAAAATGCGTTTTTTAGGCGTTAGAAGCGTTTAAAGGCCTTAAAATGCCTTTTTAAAAAACAAAAATTAAAATGCGTTTTTTAGGCGTTAGAAGCGTTTTTAAAAAACAAAAAATTAAAATGCGTTTTTTAGGCGTTAGAAGCGTTTAAAGGCCTTAAAATGCCCTTTTAAAAAACAGAAAATTAAAATGCGTTTTTTAGGCGTTAGAAGCGTTTAAAGGCCTTAAAATGCCTTTTTAAAAAACAAAAAATTAAAATGCGTTTTTTAGGCGTTAGAAGCGTTTAAAGGCCTTAAAATGCCCTTTTAAAAAACAGAAAATTAAAATGCGTTTTTTAGGCGTTAGAAGCGTTTAAAGGCCTTAAAATGCCTTTTTAAAAAACAAAAAATTAAAATGCGTTTTTTAGGCGTTAGAAGCGTTTAAAGGCCTTAAAATGCCCTTTTAAAAAACAGAAAATTAAAATGCGTTTTTTAGGCGTTAGAAGCGTTTAAAGGCCTTAAAATGCCCTTTTAAAAAACAGAAAATTAAAATGCGTTTTTTAGGCGTTAGAAGCGTTTAAAGGCCTTAAAATGCCTTTTTAAAAAACAAAAAATTAAAATGCGTTTTTTAGGCGTTAGAAGCGTTTAAAGGCCTTAAAATGCCTTTTTAAAAAACAAAAAATTAAAATGCGTTTTTTAGGCGTTAGAAGCGTTTAAAGGCCTTAAAATGCCTTTTTAAAAAACAGAAAATTAAAATGCGTTTTTTAGGCGTTAGAAGCGTTTAAAGGCCTTAAAATGCCTTTTTAAAAAACAGAAAATTAAAATGCGTTTTTTAGGCGTTAGAAGCGTTTAAAGGCCTTAAAATGCCTTTTTAAAAAACAAAAAATTAAAATGCGTTTATTAGGCGTTAGAAGCGTTTAAAGGCCTTAAAATGCCTTTTTAAAAAACGGCGTTAGAAGCGTTTAAAGGCCTTAAAATGAAAAAACAGAAAATTAAAATGCGTTTTTTAGGCGTTAGAAGCGTTTAAAGGCCTTAAAATGCCTTTTTAAAAAACAGAAAATTAAAATGCGTTTTTTAGGCGTTAGAAGCGTTTAAAGGCCTTAAAATGCCTTTTTAAAAAACAAAAAATTAAAATGCGTTTTTTAGGCGTTAGAAGCGTTTAAAGGCCTTAAAATGCCTTTTTAAAAAACAGAAAATTAAAATGCGTTTTTTAGGCGTTAGAAGCGTTTAAAGGCCTTAAAATGCCTTTTTAAAAAACAGAAAATTAAAATGCGTTTTTTAGGCGTTAGAAGCGTTTAAAGGCCTTAAAATGCCTTTTTAAAAAACAAAAAATTAAAATGCGTTTTTTAGGCGTTAAAGGCCTTAAAATGCCCTTTTAAAAAACAGAAAATTAAAATGCGTTTTTTAGGCGTTAGAAGCGTTTAAAGGCCTTAAAATGCCTTTTTAAAAAACAAAAAATTAAAATGCGTTTTTTAGGCGTTAGAAGCGTTTAAAGGCCTTAAAATGCCCTTTTAAAAAACAGAAAATTAAAATGCGTTTTTTAGGCGTTAGAAGCGTTTAAAGGCCTTAAAATGCCTTTTTAAAAAACAGAAAATTAAAATGCGTTTTTTAGGCGTTAGAAGCGTTTAAAGGCCTTAAAATGCCTTTTTAAAAAACAAAAAATTAAAATGCGTTTTTTAGGCGTTAGAAGCGTTTAAAGGCCTTAAAATGCCTTTTTAAAAAACAGAAAATTAAAATGCGTTTTTTAGGCGTTAGAAGCGTTTAAAGGCCTTAAAATGCCTTTTTAAAAAACAGAAAATTAAAATGCGTTTTTTAGGCGTTAGAAGCGTTTAAAGGCCTTAAAATGCCCTTTTAAAAAACAGAAAATTAAAATGCGTTTTTTAGGCGTTAGAAGCGTTTAAAGGCCTTAAAATGCCTTTTTAAAAAACAAAAAATTAAAATGCGTTTTTTAGGCGTTAGAAGCGTTTAAAGGCCTTAAAATGCCCTTTTAAAAAACAGAAAATTAAAATGCGTTTTTTAGGCGTTAGAAAGGCCTTAAAATGCCTTTTTAAAG